>NC_134359.1:277849911-277882411 GCF_048569485.1 Anomaloglossus baeobatrachus
GCCTCCTCTTTTTCAAGGGACCAAAAGTAATTGGACAAGGGACTCTAAGGGCTGCAATTAACTCTGAAGGCGTCTCCCTCGTTAACCTGTAATCAATGAAGTAGTTAAAAGGTCTGGGGTTGATTACAGGTGTGTGGTTTTGCATTTGGAAGCTGTTGCTGTGACCAGACAACATGCGGTCTAAGGAACTCTCAATTGAGGTGAAGCAGAACATCCTGAGGCTGAAAAAAAGAAAAAATCCATCAGAGAGATAGCAGACATGCTTGGAGTAGCAAAATCAACAGTCGGGTACATTCTGAGAAAAAAGGAATTGACTGGTGAGCTTGGGAACTCAAAAAGGCCTGGGCGTCCACGGATGACAACAGTGGTGGATGATCGCCGCATACTTTCTTTGGTGAAGAAGAACCCGTTCACAACATCAACTGAAGTCCAGAACACTCTCAGTGAAGTAGGTGTATCTGTCTCTAAAGCTGGGTTTACACACTGCAACATCTCAAACGACATCGCTGTAACGTCACCGGTTTTGTGACGCAATAGCGATGTTGTTTGCGATGTTGCAGTGTGTGAATCCTATCAGCGACCTGGCCCCTGCTGTGAAGTTGTAATCGTTACAAATCGTTCAGGACCATTCCTAGGTCCTTTGTTTCCCGCTGTGCAGCATGAAGTTTCAGTGTGTGAATCCTTTTCAGCGACTTTGTTAGCAACTTCCCTTTCAAAAGGCTGCTTATCAACGTCCCCAACAACCAGCTAGGTCGCTCTGCAGGTCCGGATCGCTGTTGAGTTGTTGGCCAGGTTTGCCTGTTTGAACGCTCACCAGAGACTTAGCAGAGACTTAGGGAGGTCGCTATTGCGTCACCAAACCGGTGACGTTACAGCGATGTCCTTTGCGATGTTGCAGCGTGTAAACCCAGCTTAAGTCAACAGTAAAGAGAAGACTCCATGAAAGTAAATACAAAGGGTTCACATCTAGATGCAAACCATTCATCAATTCCAAAAATAGACAGGCCAGAGTTAAATTTGCTGAAAAACACCTCATGAAGCCAGCTCAGTTCTGGAAAAGTATTCTATGGACAGATGAGACAAAGATCAACCTGTACCAGAATGATGGGAAGAAAAAAGTTTGGAGAAGAAAGGGAACGGCACATGATCCAAGGCACACCACATCCTCTGTAAAACATGGTGGAGGCAACGTGATGGCATGGGCATGCATGGCTTTCAATGGCACTGGGTCACTTGTGTTTATTGATGACATAACAGCAGACAAGAGTAGCCGGATGAATTCTGAAGTGAACCGGGATATACTTTCAGCCCAGATTCAGCCAAATGCCGCAAAGTTGATCGGACGGCGCTTCATAGTACAGATGGACAATAACCCCAAGCATACAGCCAAAGCTACCCAGGAGTTCATGAGTGCAAAAAAGTGGAACATTCTGCAATGGCCAAGTCAATCACCAGATCTTAACCCAATTGAGCATGCATTTCACTTGCTCAAATCCAGACTTAAGACGGAAAGACCCACAAACAAGCAAGACCTGAAGGCTGCGGCTGTAAAGGCCTGGCAAAGCATTAAGAAGGAGGACACTCAGCGTTTGGTGATGTCCATGGGTTCCAGACTTAAGGCAGTGATTGCCTCCAAAGGATTCGCAACAAAATATTGAAAATAAAAATATTTTGTTTGGGTTTGGTTTATTTGTCCAATTACTTTTGACCTCCTAAAATGTGGAGTGTTTGTAAAGAAATGTGACAATTCCTACAATTTCTATCAGATATTTTTGTTCAAACCTTCAAATTAAACGTTACAATCTGCACTTGAATTCTGTTGTAGAGGTTTCATTTCAAATCCAATGTGGTGGCATGCAGAGCCCAACTCGCCAAAATTGTGTCACTGTCCAAATATTTCTGGACCTAACAGATATATATATATATATATATATATATATATATATATACATACACACACACACACACACTGTATACAGTGCCTACAAGTAGTATTCAACCCCCTGCAGATTTAGCAGGTTTGATAAGATGCAAATAAGTTAGAGCCTGCAAACTTCAAACAAGAGCAGGATTTATTAACAGATGCATAAATCTTACAAACCAACAAGTTATGTTGCTCGGTTAAATTTTAATAAATTTTCAACATAAAAGTGTGGGTCAATTATTATTCAACCCCTAGGTTTAATATTTTGTGGAATAACCCTTGTTTGCAATTACAGCTAATAATCGTCTTTTATAAGACCTGATCAGGCCGGCACAGGTCTCTGGAGTTATCTTGGCCCACTCCTCCATGCAGATCTTCTCCAAGTTATCTAGGTTCTTTGGGTGTCTCATGTGGACTTTAATCTTGAGCTCCTTGCACAAGTTTTCAATTGGGTTAAGGTCAGGAGACAGACTAGGCCACTGCAACACCTTGATTTTTTCCCTCTTGAACCAGGCCTTGGTTTTCTTGGCTGTGTGCTTTGGGTCGTTGTCTTGTTGGAAGATGAAATGACGACCCATCTTAAGATCCTTGATGGAGGAGCGCAGGTTCTTGGCCAAAATCTCCAGGTAGGCCGTGCTATCCATCTTCCCATGGATGCGGACCAGATGGCCAGGCCCCTTGGCTGAGAAACAGCCCCACAGCATGATGCTGCCACCACCATGCTTGACTGTAGGGATGGTATTCTTGGGGTCGTATGCAGTGCCATCCAGTCTCCAAACGTCACGTGTGTGGTTGGCACCAAAGATCTCGATCTTGGTCTCATCAGACCAGAGAACCTTGAACCAGTCTGTCTCAGAGTCCTCCAAGTGATCATGAGCAAACTGTAGACGAGCCTTGACATGACGCTTTGAAAGTAAAGGTACCTTACGGGCTCGTCTGGAACGGAGACCATTGCGGTGGAGTACGTTACTTATGGTATTGACTGAAACTAATGTCCCCAATGCCATGAGATCTTACCGGAGCTCCTTCCTTGTTGTCCTTGGGTTAGCCTTGACTCTTCGGACAAGCCTGGCCTCGGCACGGGAGGAAACTTTCAAAGGCTGTCCAGGCCGTGGAAGGCTAACAGTAGTTCCATAAGCCTTCCACTTCCGGATGATGCTCCCAACAGTGGAGACAGGTAGGCCCAACTCCTTGGAAAGGGTTTTGTACCCCTTGCCAGCCTTGTGACCCTCCACGATCTTGTCTCTGATGGTCTTGGAATGCTCCTTTGTCTTTCCCATGTTGACCATGTATGAGTGCTGTTCACAAGTTTGGGGAGGGTCTTAATTAGTCAGAAAAGGCTGGAAAAAGATAATTAATCCAAACATGTGAAGCTCATTGTTCTTTGTGCCTGAAATACTTCTTAATACTTTAGGGGAACCAAACAGAATTCTTGTGGTTTGAGGGGTTGAATAATAAATGACCCTCTGAATAAACTTTTCACAATTTAAAAAAAAAAAAAAAAAAGAAATAACATTCTGTTTTGCTGCAGAGCATTTCACACTTCCAGGCTGATCTACAGTCCAAATGTCACAATGCCAAGTTAATTCCGAATGTGTAAACCTGCTAAATCTGCAGGGGGTTGAATACTACTTGTAGGCACTGTGTATATTATATTATATATATATATATACATATATACATACATACAGACATACATACACACGCATAAATACACACACACACACACACACATTTATTTTTTTTTAACTGTAAGAACTAGTACAATATTGTAATATGTATCCCAAAATTAAAAGTAAAAGTAAAATGGCAAAATTGCTGTATTTTGGTCCCTTCTCCTCCCCCCAAAAATAGAATAAAAAAGAGAATTTTGTTTACTTACCGTAAATTCTTTTTCTTATAGTTCCGACATGGGAGACCCAAACCATGGGTGTATAGCTACTGCCTACGGAGGACACACAAGTACTACACTAAAAGTGTAGCTCCTCCCTCCGAGCATATACACTCCCCGGATGACAAATCCAACCAGTTTAGTGCCAAAGCTGAAGGAGGACATCCACCCATAAGTAGAGATAAGAGTAAAACCCGGAATAACCGGAACTTCTGTCTACAACAACAGCCGGTGAAAACACACGGAACAAGAAAGCTGCCAACAGGCAACAGGGAGGGTGCTGGGTCTCCCATGTCGGAACTATAAGAAAAAGAATTTACGGTAAGTAAACAAAATTCTCTTTTTCTTTATCGTTCCTTATGGGAGACCCAAACCATGGGACGTCTCAAAGCAGTCCATGGGTGGGAAATAAACAGAAACTGAGAAGTAGGCGAAACCTAACTTCACAAATGGGCGACAGCCGTCCGAAGGATGCGTCTGCCCAAGCTCGCATCTGCCGAAGCATGAGCATGCACTTGGTAGTGCTTCGAAAGGGTGTGCAGACTAGACCAAGTGGCAGCCTGACAGACCTGCTGAGCCGTAGCCCAAGAGGCACCGACAGCTCTGGTCGAGTGCGCCTTAATCCCCGGCGGGGGAGGCATCTGAGAACATTGGTAGGCATCGGATATGGCCGACCTATCCAATGAGCTAGGGTCGGTTTAGAAGCCGAGAGACCCTTGCGCTGACGTGTGGTCAGCACACAAAGAGAGGTGCACCGCCTAAGAAACAGCGGTGCGTGACACATAGATCCGGAGCGTCCGCACCAAATCTAAAGCATGCAACGCTTTCTCAAAGCGATGCACAGGGGCCGAACAAAGGGAAGACAATGAAATGTCCTGGTTAAGGTGGAAAGGAGACACCACCTTAGGGAGAAGGCCCGGAGTTGGACGGATAACCACCTTGTCTTGGTGAAAAAAACCAAAAAGGGTGACTCCGAAGAGAGCACAGTCAAATAAGAGACTCTCCTGAAAGAAATTATGGCCACCAGAAAGACCACTTTCTGTGAAAGACTAAACAACGAAACCTCCCTAAGAGGCTCAAAGGGGGGTTTCTGTAAGGCCATGAGGACCAGAGTAAGGTCTCAGGGATCCAGAGACCGCCGGTAAGGCGGAATGATGTGAGATGCGCCCTGCATGAAGGTGCGCACCTGGGCCAGTCGGGCGATATGCCGCTGGAACAACGCTGACAGAGCCGAGACCTGTCCCTTGAGGGAATGAGGGACAGACCTAGCTGCAGGCCGGACTGTAGAAAGGACAGGATGGTCGGCAAGGAAAAAACGGCCAAGGAGCATGGCCGGAAGAACGACACCAGGACAGGAAAATTCTCCAAGTCCTGAGGTAAATCCTGGCCGAGGAAGACTTCCGAGCCTGAGTCATAGTGAAGATGACCTCGGAAGGAATGCCTGAAGCCGTAAGGATTCAGGGCTCAAGAGCCACGCCGTCAATCTGAGAGCCGCAGAATTGTTGTGGAAAACGGACCCTCTGAGACAACGTCTGGCCGGTCCGGGAGATGCCACAGCACCTCTACGAACAGACGGAGCAGGTTTGGGAACCAAGCTCGCCTGGCCCTGGGGCGATGAGTACGACCCGACGGCCCTCCATTTTGATCTTGCGCAGGACTCTGGGCAAGAGAGCTAGAGGGGGAAAACACGTAGGCCAGACGGAACTGGGACCAATCTGGAACCAGCGCGTCCGCTGCCAAGGCCTGAGGATCGTGGGAGCGAGCCACGTAAACCGGGACCTTGTTGTTGTGCCGGGATGCCATTAGATCCACTTCCGGAGTGCCCCGCCTGCTAAATTGACCAGAACACTGCCGGATGCAGGGCTCACCCGCCGCTGTCCACGGTTTGACGGCTGAGATAATCTGCCTCCCAGTTTTCTGCGCCTGGTATGTGGACTGCGGATATGGTGGACTCGGAGTACTCCGTCCACTGAAGGATATGTTGAACTTCCAACATTGCTAGGCGGCTGCGAGTCCAAGGACTACAGCCCTGATTTCTAGCACATTGATCGAGAGGGCTGATTCGGACGGAGTCCAAGTGCCCTGTGCTCGGTGGTGGAGAAACACTGCTCCCCAGCCGGATAAACCGGCATCCGTGGTGAGAATCACCCATGACGGGGCCAGAAAGGAGCGTCCCTGGTACAGAGGGAGGGGCCGAAGCCACCACTTAAAGAGAGCTCCTGGTCTGTGGCGACAGAGCCACCAGCCCGTGCAAGGAAGAAGTCCCTTGTCCCAACAGCGGAAAATGTCCAGCTGCAGGGGACACAGATGGAACTGGCAAGGGGAACCGCTTCTATTGACGCCACCATCTGACCCAGCACCTGCATGAGGTGCCTGATGGAATGACGGCGGAGACTCAGCAGAGAGCGAACCGCCAGATGAAGAGACTGCTGTTTTGACTAAGGGCAGCTTCACAAGTGCCAGCAGAGTCCCGAATTGCATCCCTAGGTACGTAAGTTCCTGGGTCGGGGTCAGAGTGGACTTGCAAGCGTGGCGAGAGTGAGCGAGACACTCCGCTGACAGTCTGCACTGGATGAAGCCCTGACTAGAAGGGCGTCCAGGTAAGGAATCACTACCAACCCCTGGAGGAGCAGAACCGCAACTGGTGAATAATGTTCCTCTCCGATTACAAAACGTAGCCAACGCTAGTGTGAAACTGCGAATGGCACATGCAGAGAGACATCTCTGATGTCGATGGATGCTAAGAAATCTCCTTGGGTCATTGACTGATCGCAGAGATTTCATGCAAAATTGCCGCACCTGAACATGCTTGTTGAGAAGCTTGAGATCCAGGTCGGAAAGCACCGTCCTTTTCGGGGACTAGGAAGAGATTTGAGTAGAAATCTCAGAACCGTTCCCAGTCGGGAACTGGTACAATTACTCCATTGGCCTGCAAGAATGCCACGGCCTGTGAGAAGGCGGCGGCCTTGGAGCAGGGGGGAGTTGTCAGAAAAAAATCTGTTTGGCGGCTGGATAGAATTCTGTTCTGTAGCCGTGGGAGAGGGTAACCCACACCCACTGATCGAAGACGTGTTGCAACCACACGTCGCCCAAGAGGGAGAGCCTGCCACCGACCAAGGACGTTACTGGCGCGGCCAGATAATCAAGAGGAGGCTGCCCTGGTGGCAGCAGCTCCTGCCGACTTAGGACGCGGCTTCATGCGCCAGTTGGTTTACGGACCTTGGCTGAGTTAGTGGACGAGGCCGAGGGCTTAGAGGTTGACCAGTTAGAGGAAACGAAAGGAACGAAACCTCGACTGGTTCCTGCCCTGGAAGGTTTCCTGGGTTGTGGCATGGAAGTACTCTTCCTGCCAAAAGCTTCCTTAATAATTTCATCCACTCTCGAAGCCACAGGAACCTGCGGGTAGCGAGGGAAGTAGCCGAGGCCACCGCAGTGCGGTGACAGTCTCCAGCTATAGGATGAAAAGACTGAAACCTGGAAGTTAAGGCAACCAATTCGGGCATAAAGGCCCTGGTGAGGGAATGCATCTCCTCCCGAGAAGCAGAGATGGCTTTGAGAGCCCGCACTGCTGCAAAAGATGGGGAGAACGAGGCCCCTGCCGCCTCATATATAGATTTGGCCAGAAGGACAACCTGGCGGACAGTGGGATCCTCAGAGAGGTGCTGTCAGCCACTGATACAACTGTCCGGGCTGAAAGTCTAGACCCCGGAGGGTCCACCCTTGGTGAATGAGCCCACTCCTTGACCACCATTGGTGGAAGGGGGAAACAGTCATCAGAACCACGCTCTGGGAAGCGTCTGTCAGGACAGGCTCTGGGCTTGGTCACAGTGACCTGAATGCTGGAGTGGATAAGGAACACACTCCTTGTTCTCTTAGGCAAGGTATACTGATTCTTTTCTGCCAAAGAGGGGTGCTCCCCTGATACAGGCGGATTGAGGTCCAGTACAAATATAATGGACGCAATCAAATCATTAGCATCTGCGTCACTTTCAGACAGATCAATAGGGTACATGGAGAGCGTCCGAGCCCCCAGTAAGTCAGAAGTACGCTTAAGAAAGCGTTTGTCAGGACAGGCCCTGGGTTTAGTCACAGTGGCCTGCTCTCTTAGGTGAGATAAACTGGTGTTTTTCTACCAAAGAGGCCCGTTCTTCTGACACTGGAGGGTTAAGGTCCAGAACGGAGTTAATGGATGCTATCAAATCGCTAACATCTGCATCACCATCGGTATCAATGGGGTACATAGACGAAGCGTCTGAGCCCACAGTAAGGGCATCCTCCTCGCCTTGTGACTCGGCCCGTGAGGCAGAGCCGTGGGACGAGGAAGGAGAGGAGTCCCTGCGTCTCCGTTTAGGAGGACGGGGTCTGGGATTAGGTGAAACAGACTCTGTTAGCTCTGCAGAGCGAGCTGGAGCAGCAGAGGCACCCTGAGAAGGGGGCTGATGCATGCTTAGCAGCGTCCGAGACAACTGTCCAATGGAGTCTGCAAAGGACTGGGAAATAGCATTGGAAAAAGATGCTACCCAAGCCGGGGGTTCAGCCTGGGGAAGACTCCAGGCTGAGGCACCACCACATTAGAACAGGCATTACAGTGCTCAGTTCAGGCAATATGAGCTTGCATGCAGTGCATATAGCGTACAGCCTTGGAGCTTTGCTCCTAGTGAGACATGCTGCTGAGGAGGAGGTTCTATAATAAAGAATTAACTCCTTCAGAATGCCTGAGAGTGTATAAAAGTGCACAGCCAGAGGTTGTGACTTACCATACCGCTATTATGTGTGCCCTCCGGATTCCAAGCCTGGACCCCCAGCCAGATATTCACTCCTTCTGCAGTGCAGCCAGCGCCGACCAGTGTACTAAGAACGCTGAGAAAATGGCGCCAGAGTGAGGGGGGGGGCGGGGGTTAACCCAGGAGCGGGAATCGGAGGGCTAAGGAGATGTACAGGGGAGGGAATCATCTCCTCAGAGAGGAGTGTCCTCCCCTGTGCAGAGCGGCCGGCGGGCGGCGCTGCAGTGTCCCCCTGCATGACTGACATGCAGGGGAACGAAACGAAACTAGGCCGCGGCTGAAGCCGGGGCCTAGAGTTATGCATGCGGCCGACAATCAGGCATCATCGGCGCGGTTCTCAGTAAAAACCGTGGAACCGGCCAGAAACACAGTAAAAAGCAGCATTATTAAAGTAAATCACTGTCCCCCCAATAAAGTGCCCCACATTGCAGAAGGACCCTCTGAATAACGTCTCTATACTTAGCTTTGAGACGCAGGGCCCAGTCCCTGGGTGGGGTGGGGGTTCAGTGCTCCGTCCAGCAGGGTCCTGCAAAAGGGCTGCGGATGGAGGCCGGTCTCCTGCAAGGCAGTGAGAACCGTGTTGGCTCTAACTTCAAGCCAGAGCCCCTAAGGGATGGTGAAGGAGCGCGGCATGAAGGGCTCCTGCCCTGAAGTCAACCTTAACAGCACCGCCGCACAGGGGGGGTGAGAAGGGACATGCCGGGGGTCCAGTGGACCCGCTTTTCTTCCAAATCTTTAGAAAAAAAGAAAAATCAAAAGAGGATGCATGTGTGTGTGTGACCTCCTGAACACAAAGCATGAAACTGGTTGGATTTGTCATCCGGGGAGTGTATATGCTCGGAGGGAGGAGCTACACTTTTAGTGTAGTACTTTGTGTGTCCTCCGGAGGCAGTAGCTATACACCCATGGTTTGGGTCTCCCATAAGGAACGATAAAGAAAATAGATTAGAAAAACGTATAGACCCCAAAATGGAAACTGTGGAAACTAAAGCTCATAAAGCATAACAAGATCAGATACAACTTTAACGACCAAAAAATATATAGTTATAGCAGAAAGGAAATATAGAAATCAATGAGGGGCCCGCATATCACTGAAGTAGGTGGGGTTGATACAATGGGAATGATGTCGTAAATTATCATCACTGGTGAAAACTTACCTAACAAATATTAACCAGTTATATACAGTATATCAAAATAGTGAGTACACCCCTCACATTTGTGTAAATATTTTATTATATCTTTTCCTGGGACAGCGCTGCAGATCTGACCCTGTGATACAATGTACAGTGTCAGTGTGCAGCTTGTATACAATGTACAGTGTCAGTGTGCAGCTTGTATACAATGTACAGTGTCAGTGTGCAGCTTGTATACAATGTACAGTGTCAGTGTGCAGCTTGTATACAACGTACAGTGTCAGTGTGCAGCTTGTATACAACGTACAGTGTCAGTGTGCAGCCTGTATACTACGTGCAGGGTCAGTGGGCAGCTTGTATACAACGTGCAGTGTCAGTGGGCAGCTTGTATACAATGTACAGTGTCAGTGTGCAGCTTGTATACAATGTACAGTGTCAGTGTGCAGCTTGTACACAATGTACAGTGTCAGTGTGCAGCTTGTACACAATGTACAGTGTCAGCGTGCAGCTTGTATACAATGTACAGTGTCAGCGTGCAGCCTTGTACTGTATACAATGTACAGTGTCAGCGTGCAGCTTGTATACAATGTACAGTGTCAGTGTGCAGCTTGTATACAATGTACAGTGTCAGTGTGCAGCTTGTACTGTATACAATGTACAGTGTCAGCGTGCAGCTTGTATACAATGTACAGTGTCAGTGTGCAGCTTGTATACAATGTACAGTGTCAGTGCACAGCTTGTATAACACTGTAAATGTGGTGTCCTCTAAATAACTCAAAACACAGCCATTAATTTCTAAACCACTGGCAACACAAGTGAGTACACCCCTAAGTGATAATGGCCAAAGTGTGCCCAATTCACCATTTTCCCTCCCCGGTGTCATGTGACTCATTAGTGTTACAGGTCTCAGGTGTGAATGGGGGGCAGGGGTGTTACAGTCGGTGTTCTCTCTCACACACTCTCTCATACTGGTCACTGGAGGTTCAGCATGGCTCCTCATGGCAAAGAATCCTCTGAGGATCTGGAAAAGAAGGGAATTTTGTTTACTTACCGTAAATTCCTTTTCTTCTAGCTCCTATTGGGAGACCCAGACAATTGGGTGTATAGCTTCTGCCTCTGGAGGACACACAAAGTATTACACTTTAAAAGTGTAACCCCTCCCCTCTGCCTATACACCCTCCCGTGCATCACGGGCTCCTCAGTTTTGGTGCAAAAGCAGGAAGGAGAAAACTTATAAATTGGTCTAGGGTAAATTCAATCCGAAGGATGTTCGGAGAACTGAAACCATGAACCAAAGAACAATTCAACATGAACATCATGTATACACAAAAGAACAACAGCCCGAAGGGAACAGGGGCGGGTGCTGGGTCTCCCAATAGGAGCTAGAAGAAAAGGAATTTACGGTAAGTAAACAAAATTCCCTTCTTTGTCGCTCCATTGGGAGACCCAGACAATTGGGACGTCCAAAAGCAGTCCCTGGATGGGTAAAAGAATACCTCGATAAAAAGAGCCGAAACGGCCCCCTCTTACAGGTGGGCAACCGCCGCCTGGAGGACTCGCCTATCTAGACTGGCGTCTGCCGAAGCATAGGTATGCACCTGATAGTGTTTCGTGAAAGTGTGCAGACTAGACCAGGTAGCTGCCTGACACACCTGCTGAGCCGTCGCCCGGTGCCGCAATGCCCAGGACGCACCCACGGCTCTGGTAGAATGGGCTTTCAGCCCTGCAGGAAGCGGAAGCCCAGAAGAACGGTAGGCTTCAAGAATCGGTTCCTTGATCCACCGAGCCAAGGTTGACTTGGAAGCCTGCGAACCCTTACGCTGGCCAGCGACAAGAACAAAAAGCGCATCTGAACGACGCAGTGGCGCCGTGCGAGAGACGTAGAGTCGGAGTGCTCTCACCAGAACTAAGGAGTGCAAATCCTTTTCACATTGGTGAATTGGATTAGGGCAAAATGAAGGTAAGGAGATATCCTGATTGAGATGAAAAGGAGATACCACCTTAGGGAGAAATTCCGGGACAGGACGCAGAACCACCTTATCCTGGTGAAACACCAGGAAGGGGGCTTTGCATGACAGCGCTGCAAGCTCCGACACTCTTCGGAGTGATGTAACTGCCACTAGAAAGGCCACCTTCTGCGAAAGATGTGATAAAGAGACATCCCGCAGCGGCTCGAAAGGTGGTTTCTGAAGAGCCGTTAGCACCCTGTTAAGGTCCCAGGGTTCTAGCGGACGCTTTTAAGGTGGGACTATGTGGCAAACTCCCTGCAGGAACGTGCGGACCTGCGGAAGCTTGGCTAGGCGCTTTTGAAAAAACACGGAGAGCGCCGATACTTGTCCCTTGAGAGAGCCGAGTGACAAACCCTTGTCCATTCCGGATTGAAGGAATGAAAGAAAAGTGGGTAAGGCAAACGGCCATGGAGTAAAACCCTTATCAAAGCACCAGGATAAGAAGATTTGCCAAGACCTGTAATAGATCTTGGCGGACGTTGGTTTCCTGGCCTGTCTCATGGTGGCAATGACATCCTGAGATAACCCTGAAGACGCTAGGAGCCAGGACTCAATGGCCACACAGTCAGGTTGAGGGCCACAGAATTCAGATGGAAAAACGGGCCTTGAGACAGCAAGTCTGGACGGTCTGGAAGCGCCCACGGTTGACCCACCGTGAGATGCCACAGATCCGGGTACCACGACCGCCTCGGCCAGTCTGGAGCGACGAGAATGGCGCGACGGCAGTCGGACCTGATCTTGCGTAACACTCTGGGTAGCATCGCCAGAGGAGGAAACACATAAGGCAGTCGAAACTGCGACCAATCCTGAACTAACGCGTCCGAAGCCAGAGCTCTGTGATCTTGAGACCGAGCCATGAATGCCGGGACTTTGTTGTTGTGCCATGACGCCATGAGATCGACGTCCGGCGTTCCCCAGCGGCGACAGATCTCTCGAAACACCTCTGGGTGTAGAGACCATTTCCCCGCATCCATGCCCTGACGACTGAGAAAATCTGCTTCCCAGTTTTCTACGCTCGGGATGTGAACTGCGGAGATGGTGGAGGCTGTGGCTTCCACCCACTGCAGAATCCGCCGGACTTCCTGGAAGGCTTGACGACTGCGAGTGCCGCCTTGGTGGTTGATGTATGCGACGGCAGTGGCGTTGTCCGACTGGATACGGATCTGCCTGCCCTCCAGCCACCGATGGAAAGCCAATAGGGCTAGATACACTGCCCTTATCTCCAGAACATTGATCTGAAGGGAAGACTCTATCGGAGTCCAGGTTCCCTGAGCCCTGTGGTGGAGAAAAACCGCTCCCCACCCTGAGAGGCTCGCGTCCGTGGTGACCACAGCCCAGGTTGGGGGTAGGAAGGATTTTCCCTGCGATAGAGAATTGGGAAGGAGCCACCACTGAAGAGACGTCTTGGTTGCAAGGGAAAGAGAGACGTTCCTGTCGAGGGAAGTCAACCTCCTGTCCCATTTGCGGAGAATGTCCCATTGGAGTGGCTGCAGATGGAATTGCGCGAAGGGCACTGCCTCCATTGCTGCCACCATCTTCCCCAGGAAGTGCATGAGGCGCCTCAAGGGGTGTGACTGACCCCGAAGAAGAGATTGCACCCCTGCCTGCAGAGAAAGCTGTTTGTCCAGCGGTAGCTTGACTACCGCTGAGTGAGTATGAAACTCCATCCCGAGGTAAGTCAGTGATTGGGTCGGTGTCAACTTGGATTTCGGGAAGTTGATGATCCACCCGAACTGCTGGAGAGTCGCCAGAGCGACGGTAAGGCTGTGTTGACACGCCACCCGAGAAGGGGCCCTGACTAGGAGATCGTCTAAGTAGGGAATCACCGAGTGGCCCTGAGAGTGTAGGACCGCCACAACGGATGCCATGACCTTGGTGAAAACCCGTGGGGCTGTCGCCAGGCCGAAAGGCAATGCCACAAACTGAAGGTGTTCGTCCCCGATGGTGAAACGTAAGAAGCGTTGATGTTCGGGTGCGATCGGCACGTAGAGATAAGCATCCTTGATGTCGATCGATGCTAGGAAGTCTCCTTGTGACATCGAGGCGATGACCGAGCGGAGAGATTCCATCCGAAACCATCTGGTGCTCACATGTCTGTTGAGTAGTTTGAGGTCCAGAACGGGACGGAATGATCCGTCCTTTTTTGGCACCACGAACAAGTTGGAGTAAAAGCCGCGACCACGTTCCTGAGGGGGAACGGGGATCACAACTCCCTCTGTCTTCAGAGCGTCCACCGCCTGAAAAAGTGCGTCGGCCCGAGCGGGGGGCGGAGAGGTTCTGAAGAAACGAGTCGGAGGACGAGAGCTGAACTCTATCCTGTAACCGTGAGGCAGAATGTCTCTCACCCATCGGTCTTGAACATGTGGCAACCAGGCCTCGCAAAAGCGGGAGAGCCTGCCACCGACCGAGGATGCGGCTCGGGGATGCCGAGAGTCATGAGGAGGCCGCCTTGGAGGCAGTGCCTCCTGCGGCCTTTTGGGGGCGTGACTTGGACCGCCACGCATAGGAGTTCCTCTGGCCTTTCTCCGGCCTGCTGGACGAAGAGGATTGGGGCTTGGCGGAGGGACGAAAGGACCGAAACCTTGATTGTATTTTTCGTTGCTGAGGTCTCTTAGGTTTGGATTGGGGTAAGGAGGAGTCCTTTCCCTTGGATTCCTTAATAATCTCATCCAATCGTTCGCCAAACAAGCGGTCGCCAGAAAACGGCAAACCGGTTAGGACCCTCTTGGAGGCCGAGTCTGCCTTCCATTCGCGCAGCCACATGGCCCTGCGGACTGCCACAGAGTTAGCGGATGCCATCGCTGTACGGCTAGCAGAGTCTAGGACTGCGTTCATGGCGTAGGAAGAAAAAGCTGACGCTTGCGAAGTCAAAGACACAACTTGCGGAGCAGAATTACGTGTGACAGCATTAATCTCAGCCAGACCAGCTGAGATATCTTGGAGTGCCCACACGGCTGCAAAGGCCGGGGAAAAAGACGCGCCCGTGGCTTCATAGATGGACTTCACCAGGAGCTCTATCTGTCTGTCAGTGGCATCCTTTAGCGATGAGCCATCTGCAACCGATACCACAGATCTAGCCGCCAATCTAGAGACTGGAGGATCCACCTTGGGACATTGAGCCCAACCCTTAACGACTTCAGAGGGGAAGGGGTAACGCGTGTCAGTGAGGCGCTTAGTAAAGCGCTTGTCCGGAACCGCTCTGGGCGGTTCTCTGAAGTTAGAGTGATCGAAAAACGCACTACGTGTACGTTTGGGGAACCGAAACTGGTGTTTCTCCTGCTGAGAAGCAGACTCCTCTACCGGAGGAGGCGGGGGAGAAAGATCTAGCACCTGGTTGATGGACGAGATAAGATCATTTACTAAGGCGTCCCCTTCAGGTGTATCAAGGTTGAGGGCGACGTCAGGGTCAGAGCCCTGAGCTGCGACGTCCGCCTCGTCCTCCAGCGAGTCCTCAAGCTGGGAACCCGAGCAGCGTGAAGAAGTCGGGGAAGATTCCCAGCGAGCCCGCTTAGCCTGTCTAGGACTGTGGTCCGGGCAGGAGTCCTCCACGTGAGACCTAGGGCCCAACCTGGGAGCACGCTGCGGTGCGGACCGAGAGGGGCCTGGAGGCGACGATCCAACAGGGGCCGGGGCCTGTGTAAGGACCGGTCTGGACTGCAGAGCTTCTAGCAGCTTGGCAGACCATTTGTCCATAGACTGAGCCATGGATTGTGAAAGTGACTCAGAGTTTCTCAGCAAAAGAGGCGAACTCTGTCCCTGCCGCCTGGACAGGGGGAGCAGGGGGGTCTACATGAGCCGAGGGGCCCACTAGTGACCGAGGCTCCGGCTGAGCAAGCGAAACAGGGGACGAGCATTGCTCACAGTGAGGGTAGGTGGAACCCGCAGGTAACATAGCCCCACAAGAGGTACAGGCCGCAAAAAAACCCTGTGCCTTAACAGCTTTGCTCCTTGTGGACGACATGCTGTTGTCTCCTAGGAGAGTGATCACTGAGGGTATATGGGAAGGGTATACAGCCCGACCGAACAGAAATATATATATATAAATACGTATCTATTCCGGCACCCTAGGGGGACCAGCACCGGGTGACCGGTGTGGCTTACCGACCGCTAAAAAGCGGAATGTGTGTCCTCCAGATTCCCTGCCTTAGGTCTCCCCGAGCTGCAGAGCTCTTCCCTGAGAATCCTCCACCGGCAGAATGCCAAAAAATGGCTGCCGGAGCTCTCAGGGGAGGAGTGGAGCCGTGGGCGGCGCCAGGAAAGTGCGGGAATCTGGGGTCCCCACAGTGATCAGTGAGGGGGGAGGAAACATACAGGATGCTCCGGCCCTCACATCCGACGTCAGGTCGGCCGTCCCGCCCTTACCCCTGACAGGCAGGCCCGGGGGCGGGATTTTTGCTACTAGGGCGCGCTGAAGCCGGGGACTAAATTTAAGACCGCGCCCGACAAGCAGGCGCGGCCGGCGCGGAAGTCCGCCGGCCTTCTGAATTCAGCAGCTGCTGCAGCGTCCGGGAAGAAGGTGCGCTCCCTGCACAGTCCCCTATGGGGACACAGAGTACCTTAGAGTTGCAGGGCCCGGTCCCTGAGGATGAATAGACTCCGGTCCGGCAGATTCCTACAGGGGCTGCGGAGGGAGCACGGTCCCAGTAAATGGATGACCGGTCAGGATCCCACTTCTCCCAGAGCCGCTAAGGGATGGTGAAGGAGACGGCATGAGGCTCCGGCCTATGTACCCGCAATGGGTACCTCAACCTTAACAACACCGCCGACGTAGTGGGGTGAGAAGGGAACATGCCGGGGGCCCCGTGGGAGCCCTCTTTTCTTCCAACCGATATAACTAATATGAGAATGCATGAGTGGATGTGTGCCTCCTTCCACACAAAGCATAAAACTAACTGAGAAGCCCGTGATGCACGGGAGGGTGTATAGGCAGAGGGGAGGGGTTACACTTTTTTAAGTGTAATACTTTGTGTGGCCTCCGGAGGCAGAATCTATACACCCAATTGTCTGGGTCTCCCAATGGAGCGACAAAGAAAAGAATTGTTGCTCTACATAAAGATGGCCGAGGCTATAAGATGTCAGCACCCTGACACTGAGCTGCAGCACGGCGGCCAAGACCATACAAAGATATAACAAGACAGGAGACAACTCAGAACAGACCTCACCATGGCCGACCACAGAAGCTGAGTGTACAAGCTCAACGCCATAACTAGAGGTCGTCTCTTCAGCATAAGTGAAAATATATAGTGTGCACTCACTCTTAATAGGGTAGCTCAGAGGTGCTAGTACTGTGTAGGGGGCGTAGACATAGCATATACATATGAGTGCTGCACATTGCAGAGGTTACAGGAGTGGGGGGGTCCACCTGTCAGCGGTCAGACCATACGCCGCACACTGCAGAGGTTACAGGGGTGGGGGGTCCGCCTGTCAGTGCTCAGACCATGCACCGCACACTGCATTAATTAGTTTGCATGGCTGTCGTCCCAGAAGGAAGCCTCTTCTAAAGATGATGCACAAGAAATCCATAAAAAGTTTGCTGAAGACAAGCAGACTAAGGACATGGATTACTGGAACCATCCTGTGGTCTGATGAGACCAAGATAAACTTATTTGGTTTCAGATGGTGTCAGCATGTGTGGCGGCAACCAGGTGAGGAGGCCATAGACAAGTATATCCTGCCTACAGTCAGGCATGGTGGAGGAGGGTCATGGTTTGGAGCTACATGAGTGCTGCCGGCTGTAGAGGGCTACAGATCACTGAGGGAACCATGAAAACCAACATGTACGGTGACATACTGAAGCAGAGCATGATCCCCTCCCTTCATACTCCAACATGATAATGACCAAAAACACCTCCAAAACCACCACTGCCTCGCTAAAGAAACTGCGGGTGAAGGTGCCAGATCAGTCTCCAGACCTAAATCCTATTGCGCATCTGTGAAGCCTCCTCCAAATGGAAGGTGGAGGAGCACAAGGTCTCTAACACCCACCAGCTCTGTAATGTCGTCATGGAGGATAGAAGAGGATCCAGCGTCTTCTGTGACCTCCATGCCAAGGAGAGCTAAGGCCTTGCTGGATGATAATGGTGGCCGCACAAAATATTCACACTTTGGGCACAAGTTGGTCATTATCACTTAAGGGTGTACTCACTTTTGTTGCCAGCGATTTAGACATTAATGGCTGTGCTGATTTATTTAGAGGACACCGGATTTTCCCTGTTATACAAGCTGCACATTTACACTGTACATTGTATACAAGCTGCACACTGACACTGTATACAGGCTGCACACTGACACCGTACATTGTATACAAGCTGCACACTGACACTGTACATTGTATACAAGCTGCACACTGACACTGTACATTGTATACAAGCTGCGCACTGACACTGTACATTGTATTCAAGCTGCGCACTGACACTGTACATTGTATTCAAGCTGCGCACTGACACTGTACATTGTATTCAAGCTGCACACTGACACTGTACATTGTATACAAGCTGCATACTGACACTGCACATTGTATACCAGCTGCACACTGAC
Source organism: Anomaloglossus baeobatrachus (assembly GCF_048569485.1). Taxonomy (NCBI): domain Eukaryota; kingdom Metazoa; phylum Chordata; class Amphibia; order Anura; family Aromobatidae; genus Anomaloglossus; species Anomaloglossus baeobatrachus. The sequence goes on from NC_134359.1 coordinate 277,868,190, forward strand.
ACTGCACATTGTATACAAGCTGCATACTGACACTGCACATTGTATACAAGCTGCATACTGACACTGCACATTGTATACAAGCTGCACACTGACACTGTACATTGTATACAAGCTGCACACTGACACTGTACATTGTATACAAGCTGCATACTGACACTGCACATTGTATACAAGCTGCATACTGACACTGCACATTGTATACAAGCTGCACACTGACACTGTACATTGTATACAAGCTGCACACTGACACTGTACATTGTATCACAGGGTCAGATGTGCAGTGTTGTCCCAGGAAAAGATATAATAAAATATTTACAAAAATGTGAGGGGTGTACTCACTTCTGTGATACACCAGTGTGCATTTTGGTACCTGTGGGTCAGTGTTTATCATTACTATTCTGCTTAGCTTCATGGCAGGCAGCTCCAGGTGTAGTGGGAATATTTGCCCCTGCAGCCGCTGTGTGACGTCCTCCTTCCAGGGGGCGATGCTCTGCAGCGTGTGGTGCGACAGGAACGTGGACACATGGTGGAAGAAATCTGATGTCCCATGAATGTGTTCTTTGCCCTGTGTCAGTAAATAAGCGGCAAAACCATATATTAATGCCATAAAGGGGCAGATTTTGTCCCTGCCGCCTCTACAATCATAGTTCTCCTACCTTGTACTTCTGCATTTTGATATCTTTACGGGCCGGCGCGTTTCGGGGCGAGACACAGACATACAGTGCCAATCCCTCTGCCCGCCACATCTGCTGGAGTCCTATTACCTGGAAGGGGACATCGCCCTCATAGTGGGGGTTCAAAGGAACGACCTAGGGTAACAGAGGACATTCTGAGTACGTGATGCTGGATATTGGGCTGGAGGAGGAGGGTGCACTTATCTTTCTTACCAGGGAGAGGAGCCAGACGAGCAGAGCATTGTAAGCATTGGCCATGGGAAGTGTGGAGTGGCTGCCGTGCTGCCCTGGCAGGAGAAGCTGCCCGCAGCTGGACAGCCAGACGGTGAGGAGTAAGGTCTCCGCGTCGCTCCTTGGTGGCAAGGTGGCAATCTCACGGGTGTAGGAGGCTTTCTGTGGAGACATAAGACAGCTCCTTCTTACTGCATATATTAGGACACATAAAAAACCCGTAATGGACGCTGCCATTCAAGACATAAAATATATAAGAGGCAGAAGTAACACACAACACAGTATTCTATTTTTTATTAGTGCTCGGCAGTTAAACATGGCAGTTAAACAGGGCAGTTAAACAGGGTAGTTAGACAGGCAAGTAAAAAATGTCACATTTTTCAAGTTGAAACTGCATTAGGAAGCGTTCCTTTTTTGAGGACGTTTACAGTTTCCTGAAGTGATTTTTGATAGTTTTTAAAATATTTTTGAAGAGTTTTTCTTCCTGATTTTTTTTTTTTTGCAGCTTTTTGATTGAACAGTGCCTAGTTTGGGGCATTTTCTTTCAGGGGCCACTTCTAAAAAATGACGTGCACTTTTTCTCCCCCCTCAGGCCTTTTTTTTTAAAAAAAAACCCTGCATGTGCACATAACCTTAAGGAGTATTCTAAATGTACAAAGAGCCATCTTTGGTCCAACCTCTGGGATCTCCACGATCCTGAGAATGAAGTGGATGCAGCACTGCGCCCCCTGCTGGGTGGCCGGAGGAAAAACAGTAAAGAAGATCTAGCATTGAATCTCTTAATTTTGGGGTCAAAGAGATCAGACCCTAACTGATTTAAATCCATTTAACTCATTGTGCACACTTCTTGTATGGGGCAGGCTCAGGAGTCAAGCCTGCTCTGTCCAGCGCAGGCATCCACTTCTGCTCCGTCCAGCGCAGGCATCCACTTCTGCTCCGTCCAGCGCAGGCAGCAGTTCCCGCTCCATCCAGTGCGGGGTATCCATTCCCGCTCCGTCCAGTGCGGGGTATCCATTCCCGCTCCGTCCAGTGCGGGGTATCAATTCCCGCTCCGTCCAGTGCAGGATATCCATCAAAACTACAATTTGTCTTGCAAAAAGGCTATGTAGCCAGAAAAAAAATGAAAAAAAAAAAAAACTTATGACTTTTGGAAGAAACAGATGAAGAAAACGACAGAGGAAAAAAAAAAAATACCATTTTTTCAAAGTTTTTCTATGGTTTTCCATCAATGGTCGAACTGATCCCTTGAACAAAGGGGCCCGAAAGGTTTTTTATATGGAGTGAAAGAAGCATGGTCTATGGAGGTCCTGATCACTGATAAGCCCCCCTTCAGTCTCGGATCACATGTTGTGGGAGACCTATTACAGTAACTCCTCGTCTTTTTAAGGTGGTGGAGCCTGTCTTCCCATGCCAACTATAGATTTTGTTAAACCGATCCGTGCGCTGTTGTTGTCTCAGTCCTGCTGGTGATTGTATTACTTTGTGCAAGGAGTTGTTGTTTCCTCCCTGCTCTTGTTTTCCTCCTAAGCGCATTTTATCTTAGAACTCTGTGTGTGTGTGTGCCGTGAAATACAGATTTGGTTTCCCCTGTTTGTCTATTTCTGTTGGCTTTGTCATCCCTGCCCCAGTCCTCCCCAGGGGTTGGGGGGAGGGGGGAAGGAGGCTGATCAAGGAGGGCGGCCCAGATATCCCCACCATCAGAGGTAACTCTGGGATTAGGAATAGCTATCCTGAGGGACATTCTAGGAGCCCATGTCCCCTGCTCTCCACCCACACAGTTACACTTACCAGATGGACCAGCGCTGGAGTTTCCTCCGCCATCGGCTGCCGGCCGCTCACAGAGCGCTGAGGTTTCATCCCCTCTATCTGGAGCTGTGTATTCCGCCTGCTTTGTTGTTCCCTGTGTTGCTTTTCTCTCTGCGATTGTTCCTCTGTGCTGCTGTGAGTAAATAAAACATATTTGGTGCGGTCGGGGATATTCTCTGCCCCAAAGCCCTAAGGGTTTATGCAAAGTTTCTCATTACCTACGGCTTTTCTGTGGATTTTTGGCGTCCCCACTGCCTTTCCTTGGACTTTCTTCTTTCGCTGCTCCATCTCTGAAGCTGCCGTCCTTCTCTGGCATTTCTTTGTTGTACTGACGGGTATCCACCTCCACGTCTGGTCTGTGCTGCTGATGGGATCTGATCTTTTTGGGTACCCCAGAACTGCGGGCGACAAGCGGACGAGCACGATGCTCCGGAGGTGGCGAACGAGGTCCCATCTTACTTGTGCGCAGCACACGAAGTAATGAACTTTTCCCGGTGTGCATTGACCTGCAGGATAAAGGTGCCTTCATTAATTATATGGGAACCCTTTTACATCTCATTCTTATGTTATTCCTGCACTGATCTTATCAAGGGTATAAAGAGGCTACAGTGCCTTGCGAAAGTATTCGCCCCCCCCCCCTTGAATTTTTCAACCTTTTCCCACATTTCTCGCTTCAAACATAAAGACAAAAATGTTAATGTTCTGGTGAAGAATCAACAACAAGTGACACAATTGTGAATGAGAACGAAATTTATTGCTTATTTTAAACTTTTGTAAAAAATAAATAACTGAAAAGTGGGGCGTGCAATATTATTCATCCCCTTTACTTTCAGTGCAGAAAACTGACTCCAGAAGTTGATTGAGGATCTCTGAATGATCCAATGTTGTCCTAAATGACTGATGATGATAAATATAAGCCCCTGTGTGTGAACAAGTCTCCGTATAAATGCCCCTGCTCTGTGATAGCATCAGTGTTCTGTTTATAGCGCAGAGAGCATCATGAAGACCAAGGAACACAACAGGCAGGTCCGTGATACTGTTGTGGAGAAGTTTAAAGCCGGATTTGGTTACAAAAAGATTTCCACAACTTTAAACATCCCAAGAAGCACTGTACAAGCGATCATATTGAAATGGAAGGAGTATCACACCACTGCAAATCTACCAAGACCCGGCCGTCCATCCAAACTTTCATCTCAGACAGTCGATCAGAGATGCAGCCAAGAGGCCCATGATCACTCTGGATGATCTGCAGAGATCTACAGCTGAGGTGGGAGAGTCTGTCCATAGGACAACAATCAGTCGTACACTGCACAAATCTGGCCTTTATGGAAGAGTGGCAAGAAGAAAGCCATTTCTCAAAGATATTCATAAAAAGTTTTGTTTAAAGTTTGCCACAAGCCACCTGGGAGACACCAAACATGTGGAAGAAGGTGCTCTGCTCAGATGAAACCAAAATCGAACTCTTTAGACACAATGCCAAACTATGTATTTGGCATAAAGAAGGGAATTTTGTTTACTTACCGTAAATTCCTTTTCTTCTAGCTCCAATTGGGAGACCCAGACAATTGGGTGTATAGCTATGCCTCCGGAGGCCACACAAAGTATTACACTAAAAGTGTAAAGCCCCTCCCCTTCAGCCTATACACCCCCCGTGCTGCCACGGGCTCATCAGTTTTGGTGCAAAAGCCCGAAGGAGGAAAAAAAATTATAAACTGGTTTAAAGTAAATTCAATCCGAAGGAATATCGGAGAACTAAAACCATTTAACATGAACAACATGTGTATACAAAAACAGGGGCGGGTGCTGGGTCTCCCAATTGGAGCTAGAAGAAAAGGAATTTACGGTAAGTAAACAAAATTCCCTTCTTCTTTGTCGCTCCTTATTGGGAGACCCAGACAATTGGGACGTCCAAAAGCAGTCCCTGGGTGGGTAAATAATACCTCATAATAGAGCCGTAACGGCTCCGTCCTACAGGTGGGCAACTGCCGCCTGAAGGACTCGCCTACCTAGGCTGGCATCTGCCGAAGCATAGGTATGCACCTGATAGTGTTTCGTGAAAGTGTGCAGGCTCGACCAGGTAGCTGCCTGACACACCTGCTGAGCCGTAGCCTGGTGTCGCAAGGCCCAGGACGCTCCCACGGCCCTGGTAGAATGGGCCTTTAGTCCTGAGGGAACCGGAAGCCCCGAGGAACGGTAAGCTTCGAGAATTGGTTCCTTGATCCACCGAGCCAGGGTTGACTTGGAAGCTTGTGTCCCTTTACGCTGGCCAGCGACAAGGACAAAGAGTGCATCCGAGCGGCGCAGGGGCGCCGTACGAGAAATGTAGAGTCTGAGTGCTCTCACCAGATCTAACAAGTGCAAATCCTTTTCACATTGGTGAACTGGATGAGGACAAAACGAGGGTAAGGAGATATCCTGATTGAGATGAAAAGTGGGCAAGGCAAATGGCCAGGGAGAAAACCCCTGAGCAGAGCACCACGACAGGAATATTTTCCACGTCCTGTGGTAGATCTTGGCGGACGTTGGTTTCCTAGCCTGTCTCATAGTGGCAATGACCTCTTGAGATAATCCTGAAGACGCTAGGATCCAGGACTCAATGGCCACACAGTCAGGTTGAGGGCCGCAGAATTCAGATGGAAAAACGGCCCTTGAGACAGCAAATCTGGTCGGTCTGGCAGTGCCCACGGTTGGCCGACCGTGAGATGCCACAGATCCGGGTACCACGACCTCCTCGGCCAGTCTGGAGCGACGAGGATGACGCGGCGGCAGTCGGCCCTGATCTTGCGTAACACTCTGGGCAACAGTGCCAGAGGGGGAAAACACATAAGGAAGCCGAAACTGCGACCAATCCTGAACTAAGGCGTCTGCCGCCAGAGCTCTGTGATCTTGAGATCGAGCCATGAATGTTGGGACCTTGTTGTTGTGCCGTGACGCCATTAGGTCGACGTCCGGCATCCCCCAGCGGCAACAGATCTCCTGAAACACGTCCGGGTGAAGGGACCATTCCCCTGCGTCCATGCCCTGGCGACTGAGAAAGTCTGCTTCCCAGTTTTCTACGCCCGGGATGTGAACTGCGGATATGGTGGATGCTGTGGCTTCCACCCACAGCAGAATCCGCCGGACTTCCTGGAAGGCTTGCCGACTGCGTGTCCCACCTTGGTGGTTGATGTAAGCCACCGCTGTGGAGTTGTCCGACTGAATTCGGATCTGCTTGCCTTCCAGCCACTGCTGGAACGCTTTTAGGGCAAGATACACTGCCCTGATCTCCAGAACATTGATCTGAAGTGAGGACTCTTGCTGAGTCCACGTACCCTGAGCCCTGTGGTGGAGAAAAACTGCTCCCCACCCTGACAGACTCGCGTCCGTCGTGACCACCGCCCAGGATGGGGGTAGGAAGGATTTCCCCTTCGATAATGAGGTGGGAAGAAGCCACCACCGAAGGGAAGCTTTGGTTGCCTGAGAGAGGGAGACGTTCCTGTCTAGGGACGTCGGCATCCTGTCCCACTTACGTAGGATGTCCCATTGAAGTGGACGCAGGTGAAACTGCGCGAAAGGGACTGCTTCCATTGCTGCCACCATCTTCCCCAGGAAGTGCATGAGGCGCCTCAAGGGGTGTGACCGACCTTGAAGGAGAGATTGCACCCCTGTCTGTAGTGAACGCTGTTTGTCCAGCGGAAGCTTCACTATCGCTGGAAGAGTATGAAACTCCATGCCAAGATATGTCAGCGATTGGACCGGTGTCAGATTTGACTTTGGAAAATTGATGATCCACCCGAAACTCTGGAGAATCTCCAGAGTAACGTTGAGGCTGTGTTGGCATGCCTCTTGAGAGGGTGCCTTGACCAGCAGATCGTCTAAGTAAGGTATCACTGAGTGACCCTGAGAGTGGAGGACCGCAACTACTGTAGCCATGACCTTGGTGAAAACCCTTGGGGCTGTCGCCAGGCCGAACGGCAGTGCCGCGAACTGAAGGTGTTCGTCTCCTATGGCGAAGCGCAAGAAGCGCTGATGCTCTGGAGCAATTGGTACGTGGAGATAAGCATCCTTGATATCGATCGATGCTAGGAAATCTCCTTGGTACATTGAGGCGATGACGGAGCGGAGGGATTCCATCCGGAACCGCCTGGTCCTTACGTGTTTGTTGAGCAGTTTTAGGTCCAAAACAGGACGGAAGGACCCATCCTTCTTTGGAACCACAAACAGGTTGGAGTAGAAACCGTGACCCTGTTGCTGAAGAGGAACCGGGACCACCACACCTTCTGCCTTCAGAATGCCCACCGCCTGCAGAAGAGCCTCAGCTCGCTCGGGAGGCGGAGATGTTCTGAAGAATCGAGTCGGAGGACGAGAGCTGAACTCTATCCTGTAACCGTGAGACAAAATGTCTCTCACCCAACGGTCTTTTACTTGTGGCAGCCAGGTGTCGCAAAAGCGGGAGAGCCTGCCACCGACCGAGGATGCGGTGTGAGGAGGCCGTAAGTCATGAGGAAGCCGCCTTAGTAGCGGCACCTCCGGCGGTCTTTTTAGGGCGTGATTTAGACCGCCATGCGTCGGAGTTCCTCTGATCCTTCTGCGGCCTTTTGGACGAGGAGAATTGGGACCTGCCCGCACTCCGAAAGGACCGAAACCTCGACTGTTCCCTCCTCTGTTGGGGTGTTTTTGGTTTGGCCTGGGGTAAGGATGTTTCCTTTCCCTTGGATTGTTTGATGATTTCATCCAATCTCTCACCAAACAAACGGTCGCCAGAAAATGGCAATCCAGTTAAGCACTTTTTGGAAGCCGAATCTGCCTTCCATTCCCGCAGCCACAAGGCCCTGCGTATTGCCACCGAATTGTCGGCTGCAACCGCCGTACGGCTCGCAGAGTCCAGGACAGCATTAATAGCGTAGGACGCAAATGCCGACGTTTGAGAGGTTATGGACGCCACCTGCGGCGCAGACGTACGTGTGAGTGCGTCAATTTGCGCCTGACCAGCTGAGATAGCTTGGAGTGCCCATACGGCTGCGAATGCTGGAGCAAAAGACGCGCCGATAGCTTCATAGATGGATTTCAACCAGAGCTCCATCTGTCTGTCAGTGGCATCCTTGAGTGAAGCTCCATCTTCCACTGCAACTATGGATCTAGCCGCAAGTCTGGAGATTGGAGGATCCACCTTGGGACACTGAGTCCAGCCCTTGACCACGTCAGGGGGGAAAGGGATAACGTGTATCCTTAAGGCGCTTGGAAAAACGCTTATCAGGACAAGCTCGGTGTTTCTGGACTGCCTCTCTGAAGTCAGAGTGGTCCAGAAACATACTCTTTGTACGCTTGGGAAACCTGAAACGGAATTTCTCCTGCTGAGAGGCTGACTCCTCCACTGGAGGAGCTGAGGGAGAAATATCCAACATTTCATTGATGGACGCAATAAGATCATTCACTATGGCTTCGCACAAAGCATAAAAACTGATGAGCCCGTGGCAGCACGGGGGGTGTATAGGCTGAAGGGGAGGGGCTTTACACTTTTAGTGTAATACTTTGTGTGCCCTCCGGAGGCATAGCTATACACCCAATTGTCTGGGTCTCCCAATAAGGAGCGACAAAGAAAGCAACACAGCTCATCACCCTGAACACACCATCCCCATTGTCAAACATGGTGGTGGCAGCATCATGGTTTGGGCCTGGTTTTCTTCAACAGGGACAGGGAAGATGGTTAAAATTGATGGGAAGATGGAGCCAAATACAGGACCATTCTTGAGGAAAACCTGTTGGAGTCTGCAAAAGAAATGAGACTGGGACGGAGATTTGTCTTCCAACAAGACAATGATCCCAAACATAAAGCAAAATCTACAATGGAATGGTTCACAAATAAACATATCTAGGTGTTAGAATGGCCAAGTCACAGTCCAGACCTGAACCCAATCGAGAATCTGTGGAAAGAGCTGAAAACTGCTGTTCACAAACGCCTCCATCCAACCTCACTCAGCTCCAGCTGTTTACAAAGGAAGAACTGGCGAGAATTTCAGTCTCGCGATGTGCAAAACTGATAGACACATTCCCCAAGAGACTGCAGCTGTAATCGCAGCAAAAGGGGGCGCTACAAAGTATTAGCTTACAGGGGATGAATAATATTACACACCCCAATTTTCAGTTATTTATATTTTACAAAAGTTTAAAATAATACATTTCGTTCACCTTCACAATTGTGTCCACTTGTTGTTGATTCTTCACCAGAACATTAACATTTGTATCTTTATGTTTGAAGCCTGAAATGTGGGAAAAGGTTGAAAAATTCAAGGGGGCCGAATACTTTCGCAAGGCACTATGTATTCACCCAAGCAACCATTAATATTATTATTATTGCTCTAAAGCAGGGGTGGGGAACTTTTTTTCTGCCGGGGGCCATTTGTAAATTTCTACCAACCTTCGAGGCTGCACAAAATTATCAATGTGAAAATGACCCTGCTATATTTGATCAAGCAATTAATTAAGTCGCCCCTGCTGCGGTGGCCGGAGCGGCTTCTCTTTGGTGCGGGAGTTAATTTTTGCAGATATTGATCACATAACGTTGCTTTTCACAACTACTTTTCCAGGTTTGTCTCTTATGGAGCGCTGTGGACTTTATGTGATAATAAGATTGGTAAATCATATATATCACAGGAGACATTGGGGCACATGCATCACATGAGAGGCTGGAGACAGGTATATGCCCCGGCCCCTCCTGTGGTGGATATATGCCCCGGCCCCTCCTGTGATGGATATATGCCCCGGCCCCTCCTGTGATGGCTATATGCCCCGGCCCCTCCTGTGGTGGCTATATGCCCCGGCCCCTCCTGGGGTGGCTATATGCCCCGGCCCCTCATGGGGTGGCTATAGGCCCCGGCCCCTCCTGTGGTGGCTATATGCCCCGGCCCCTCCTGTGGTGGCTATATGCCCCGGCCCCTCCTGTGGTGGCTATATGCCCCGGCCCCTCCTGTGGTGGCTATATGCCCCGGCCCCTCCTGTGGTGGCTATATGCCCCGGCCCCTCCTGTGGTGGCTATATGCCCCGGCCCCTCCTGTGGTGGCTATATGCCCCGGCTCCTCCTGTGATGGATATATGCCCCGGCCCCTCCTGTGATGGATATATGCCCCGGCCCCTCCTGTGATGGATATATGCCCCGGCCCCTCCTGTGATGGATATATGCCCCGGCCCCTCCTGTGATGGATATATGCCCCGGCCCCTCCTGTGATGGATATATGCCCCGGCCCCTCCTGTGATGGATATATGCCCCGGCCCCTCCTGTGATGGATATATGCCCCGGCCCCTCCTGTGATGGATATATGCCCCGGCCCCTCCTGTGATGGATATATGCCCCGGCCCCTCCTGTGATGGATATATGCCCCGGCCCCTCCTGTGTTGGATATATGCCCCGGCCCCTCCTGTGTTGGATATATGCCCCAGTCCCTCCTGTGATGTATATATGCCCCAGCCCCCTTGTGTGATGTATATATGCCCCAGCCCCCTTGTGTGATGTATATATGCCCCAGCCCCCTTGTGTGATGTATATATGCCCCAGCCCCCTCGTGTGATGTATATATGCCCCAGCCCCCTCATGTGATGTATATATGCCCCAGCCCCCTTGTGTGATGTATATATGCCCCAGCCCCCTCGTGTGATGTATATATGCCCCAGCCCCCTCATGTGATGTATATATGCCCCAGCCCCCTTGTGTGATGTATATATGCCCCAGCCCCCTCATGTGATGTATACATGCCCCACCCCCCCTTGTGTGATGTATATATGCCCCAGCCCCCTCATGTGATGTATACATGCCCCAGCCCCCTTGTGCGATGTATATATGCCCCAGCCCCTCGTGTGATATATATGATCCAGCCCCCTCCTGTGATGTGTATGACCCCAGCGTCTCCAATGTGATGTATATGCCCCAGCCCCCCCTGTGATCCTCAGTTATGTGTATGGCGAGGTGGGGAGGACTCAGGTTCTCTGCTCAGCACATGGTTGGTGCCAGCTGTGTCATAGTGGCTGATGCCGGCTGTATCACCTGTGACCAGAGCTAGCTGTTCAACCTCGTAAATGCCACTGATAATCGTGGCAGCAATCCTGCTGGAGTGTCCATTCGGGTTCCCATCCCCCCACTATTCCTATGAAGCGATCACGGGGTGGCAAAAGGTTACGGCCTTTGTCATTAGTTAGGTTCTTCTTTGACTCCAAAGGAGAATGTGATTAATCTTGAATACAGAAGAACTGCAGTATATATGGCACAAGTGACAAATCACAAATTAAACAGTGTAAAAATAAAAAGAAATGATGATACAAAGCGCGGTATAAGGCCGCAGTGCCACCGATGTCCACTAGATGGCGACATGTGGACACTTGTGTTTGCGCTCGTCTCTGTGGTGACCGCTATTCGGCATCTCCGGGATGGCAGCGTCTTACACGTACCGTGACACGTCCGCTCTCCTCTGCTCATTCTGCGCTGGTTCTCCTCTGATGATGGTCGTCAGGCTTGGACCGGATGAAGAGTCTCTCAAGTCTATGAAGACGGTGGGGCTATTCTCTGTATGGACCTCGTGGATTTTCTTCTCGGTCACATTTGCGCTGCTGAAGACGTCATTAAGTCATGTAATCAGTTACATATAGCGGGAGATGGACATTACTGGTGGGATGGGTATAAATGCCCTGACTCCTATATAGCGGGAGATGGATATTATTGGGGGGGATGGGTAGAGATGCCCTGACCCCTATATAGTGGGAGATGGATATTACTGGGTGGGGGGGATGGGTATAGGTGCCCTGACCCCTATATAGCGAGAGATGAATATTACTGGGTGGGGGGGATGGGTATAGGTGCCCTGACCCCTATATAGCGAGAGATGAATATTACTGGGTGGGGGGGATGGGTAGAGATGCCCTGACCCCTATATAGTGGGAGATGGATATTACTGGGGGGGGGGGATGGGTATAGATGCCCTGACCCCTATATAGCGGGAGATGGATATTATTGGGGGGGATGGGTAGAGATGCCCTGACCCCTATATAGTGGGAGATGGATATTATTGGGGGGGATGGGTAGAGATGCCCTGACCCCTATATAGTGGGAGATGGATATTACTGGGTGGGGGGATGGGTATAGGTGTCCTGACCCTTATATATCGGGAGAAGGATATTATTGGGGGGGGGATGTGTATAGATGCACTGGCCTCTATATAGCGGGAGATGGATATTACTGGGGGGATGGGTATAGATGCCCTGACCCCTATATAGCGGGAGATGGATATTATTGGGGGGGATGGGTAGAGATGCCCTGACCCCTATATAGTGGGAGATGGATATTATTGGGGGGGGGATGGGTAGAGATGCCCTGACCCCTATATAGTGGGAGATGGATATTACTGGGTGGGGGGATGGGTATAGGTGCCCTGACCCCTATATATCGGGAGATGGATATTACCGGGGGGATGGGTATAGGTGTCCTGACCCCTATATATCGGGAGAAGGATATTATTGGGGGGGGATGTGTATAGATGCACTGGCCTCTATATAGCGGGAGATGGATATTACTGGGGGGATGGGTATAGATGCCCTGACCCCTATATAGCGGGAGATGGATATTACTGGGGGGATGGGTATAGATGCCCTGACCCCTATATAGCAGGATATTACTGGGGGGATGGGTATAGATCCCCTGACCCCTATATAGCAGGAGAGGAACATTACTGGGGGGGTGGGTATAGGTGTCGTGACCCCTATATAGTGGGAGATGGGCATTACTGAAGGGGAGGGGTGCAGAGATGCCCTGACCCCTAGTGGCCAGAACGTGCCGTACATCCAGACCAATGTTGGCAAAATTATTACCCCCCACCCAAAACCTTAATAAGGCTCTCGCCCCCCGGGCTGGATACCTGTTACTGCTGGGCTTGACTCCTCCATGGTCCACGTGCTCCCCCTTAAGACTCTGACCCTGTGATTGCCGGGCACTTAATTCCGCCAGCTGCTCCATGATCCGCTCTTGCCGTATCTTCGCACTGTTCTCCATTGCTGGTATGGACAGGGGCGCCGCTTCATCTGTGGGCAGAAAAGAGGCCGTGTATGAACATATGTATCCGACTGCAAAATCAGAAAAATCACATAAAATGCCGCCTGGCCGTGCCAGGATGCTGCACCGCCACTCACCCGGGTCCTTAAAAGTATGCGATATTTTAACCTCGCCCGCCACTCGTAGAGGGATCGTCTCCAAATCCTCCCGATGGATCGGCTGAAACAGAAATGGCGACATTTTAGGGACACGGTCTTTATAGATTTCATGACGTTTGGACACTACTTAAAGGGACACTCCATGAAATCAACACATACTCCAGTATCAGGCTAATCCCCCTCGAGGCGTAACATAGGACTATTTTCCTCCCTAATTTTGTTTAACCCCTTAGTGACCAGGCAAAAATTTTCAAATTTGACCAGTGATATTCAGATTGTTTTTTAAGGTTTTTTTGTGTGACACATTATACTTTATGCATCAGCATAAAGTATAATGTGTCAGAAAACAATTAAATTTAGGTCGATGTGCTTTGTGTTTATTTATAAAAAAAAAAAAAAAAAAAAAATAATAAATAAAAAAATCAGAAATTTGACAAAAAAAAAAAATCTAGACACTTGAACTTATATCATTAAAACTATAACTGTAGACGGTCTTCGCAGGAGTAATCACATGGGGGGCACTGACGAGCTCAGGGACAAGGCGTTCCTGGGACCACACATTTTAAATGTCGCAGTCAGAAGTTAAGAGCAGCTTTTAAGGGGTTAACAGCAGCTTTTAAGGGCTTAACAGCAGCAATCAGCAGAGCTTAGCACTGATCACTGCTGTTACAAGCAGGCGGTGACTGTATAAGGCTGAGTTCACATGTCCAGTAATCGTCCGTTAGAACGGAGTCAGTGGCAAAAAAGTTGTGCCGACATCGTCTTTGTCTGTTTTGAAAAAAATAAAATAGAAATAAAAAAAAAAAAAATAAAAAAATAAATAGAGTTTTGCAGGATTTGTTTTTTTTAACATGGGGTCTATGGAAAAGGGATCCATTTGTACCGCCCCGCGGGCTCGGCTGCGACCGCCGAGCCGCTTGGATCCGTGCTCGAACTGCGGGTGGTGGCTCGGGCCTTTCACGGACCCGGGGGTCACGTCGCTCTGCAAGGGAGTTGGCGCTACACGCGGGGATTTAGTGGTTTGGTTTTGGATGTTAGTTCGTGACGCCACCCACGGGTTGTGGTGATTGTAGGCACCACCGCTGCGGTGAAGGTATGGGGGCTCCTGGGAGCGGTGTAATGGCGCAGGTAGGTGTTGACCCCTCCGTGGGTAGGGGGTCCTGGGGCCCAGTAGGCGAGGGCTGGGGTGCAGGGTGAAGTGTTGCGGTGCGGTGCCTGATGGCACTGGTGTACTCACTCTGACACAAGACACTGGAGTCTCTGGTAAACCAAACGGAGTGATGAACGGGGCCCGCAGCCGGCTGCAGCTTCTCCCGGAATAGGTTGGTGGTTTCCGCCTTT